>NW_022196736.1:326064-364110 GCF_008641045.1 Pistacia vera | reverse complement strand
ATTATTAAATCTTTGTAAATCTAAATATAAAATGTAAAAAGGAGATACAAATACTTAAACGAAATGTCAGGAGGAAGAGGAAGGGGATCTTTGGCGGAGAAGATGTTAATGGTGGAGGAAGAAGAAAGTGTTAATGGCGGAGAACAAGAAGATATAGAGGAATGAGGAAGAAGAAGATGTAGAGGAAGGAGGAAGAAGAAGAAGATGCAGAGGAAGAAGAAGATGTAGACGAAGCTAAGAAGAAGAGAAGAAGATGCAGAGGTAGAGATGCGTTAATGGCGGTAGGAGGAAGAAGGTGTTTGGGTTTGTTTGCAACAATTTCAGGTTTGTGGGAATATAGTATAATTTTGAAAAGATTACATAATACTTCATTAATCCTAATTAAGCACTAATTACCCTTAATCAATAATATAGTATTAATCCTAATTAAGCACTAATTACCCTTAATCAATAATATGGCTATTTAGTTAACACTTTAAAACTTGATATCCTTTTAATTAAATGTAAACTTCAGATGGCCTTTTAATAAACTGCCCCCAAAGTGTAAGGATATCTATTCTATTATTGATTTGATCAACTGCATTGTGAGAGAAAGAGCTATAGACTTTAAAAACTTCAAGGCCTTCTTTAGTAATAAGACTTTGGCAGACTCATGAGGCCTCCCTAGGGCTATCTTCAAGTCCTCCTCCTTTATTCCCACTCTTGTCAATTGATGCCTCCTCGGATCAGTCATTCCTTGGATGAAGATTGAGTTGTTTTGGGTTCTTTTTTTTAGCTTTATTGTATTTTCTTTTGTTTTGCTAAGTACTATTCCTAACCCAAGTCATGTCTTGAGGTAGGATTTTTTGTTTGGTTTGGTTCCTCCTGGCTTTGAGTTTTTGGCTCCTCTTGGTTCCAGTCTTTTGTTTTTGAAGGTTGTAAAACAAGAGGAGTGAGTGTTTCTGGGTGTGATAATAGTTGCCGCCATTATGGTATTTCAAAATACCAAGTGTTAATTGCTTTTTGGACTGTTATGCAATTAGTATAATGACATTTTTTTTAGCTTTAATAGGTGAGTGGCAGTTTCTATTACTTTTAATTTAATAGGTGACTGGTTTTTTTTTTTTTTTATTGAATTTATGGGTGGCTATTATGGGATTGACAGTTTCAATTGTTATAATATTAATAAATTAGAGTAATTTGGCTGTTACTATATTAATTCTTGAGAGAGTAACATCCAAATATTTTGTGTATAAAATGACTGATTCCTTTTCATTTGTGTGAAACTCCAATTGTTTTTTGCTCCCATTTTCATATTGTGTCAAAAAACATTTTGCTTCTCTATTACTGTTCTAAATCTCTATTAGAGTGTGTACTCTAAAAAGAGGTTTTGTCATTGTATCCTAGAGGTCAGTCCACTATTGAGCTTTTTTGCACCACGAAGATTCTTCTAGTAGGGGCAGAATTCTGATCTTAAGGACAGTGTTTTTGTACGTCTTGATGCTGCTGTATCATTGTTGTTTTACTGTTGTTGTTCATTGTTGTTTCACTGCTGTATCATTACTGTTTTTCCTGCTGTTCTCACTATTGTCTCGCTGCTATTTTTATTGCTACTCTCCTGCTATTTTACTGCTGTTCTTCTGCTGTTTTGTTGTTATTCAACTTTTTTGTTGCTTATTTGTATTAAAATTCAACACTAGGTAGCCTTGGTTAAGGTGTGCTTTCAATGTTTGGTTTTGTGTTGGTGCTTTGTTTTGTTTTTGGCTTTAGTTGTCTAGATTAACATTTTGTTAATGGTCTTAGTGATTACTTGATTATTTTGAGCCTAACCTAGGGTTTATCGTATGGTAAGTTGGCCCTTTTTTATATGGCCTCTTGTAAATTCTTTCCTTTTCTTATGAATACTTACCAAAAAAGTCTAAAAGGTGTTGTCCAAAGGAAATTTAATTGAAATGCTCCAACTTTAAAGATTATTCTCTCACAAGATTTACAATTCCTTTTTTAAAAGAGTTTAATTTCTTTGAAATATTTATATTTCATTGAAAGCTCTCAAGGGTAGTTGGGTAAAATCCTACTTTCCTTTACTGAATTTTAGTTTATTCATTTATTTTTGTCAAGAGATAAATAATTTAGCTCTTGTCTCTTATCATATCTTCAAAGAACTTTATACCCGAAAGTACTCTCTATTTTATTTTATTTTAGCAATTATCCTAAGATAAATCAGATTTTTATGTTATAATGTTATTTATAAAATTATTTTGTTTATTATAAAATAATTTTCTAAAGATATTCTTCAAAAAAAGACTCTTTGATATAATTATTATTTTTCTTTTATCCAATGAACCTAGACAACCTAGTATCTAGATTATTTTTATTAATGCATTTATTTCATTGTTTTTGTTGTTGTCTCCTTGCTGTTCTTACTGTTGTTTTCCTGATGTCCTCTTACTATTTTTCTGTTGTTTCACTGCTGTTCTTTTGCTGTTTTGCTGTTGTCTCTTTGCTATTTTTCCTACGGTTCTCTTGCTATTTTCTTGCCGTTTCACTACTGTTCTTTTGCTATTTCATTATTGTTCTTTCACTGGTTTGCTGCTGCTGTTTTGTTGCCAATTTTATTATTAAATTCCAACAATCTTAAGATCAGAAATTTTCCAAGATGGACGCTGCAATTCTCACTGCCAAATCACTTCCTGACATCTCCAAAATTGAGTATTTTGTCAGAGCACATTTCAAGAGGTGACAAGAAAAAGTATTCGACTCCTTAGATGTGCTCGGTTTTGCAGAGTATCTCTCAATAGAAGAACCAAAACTTGGAGTGGACAATTTTGACAAAAAACTTTATACATGGAAGAAAGGAAATAAGGTATGTCGTCATACTATTCTCAGTACATTATCAAATGAGCTTTATGATGTTTATTGCGCTTATGAGACTGCACATAAGATATGGGCAATCCTAAAAAAGAAATATGTTGTTGAGGATGTTGGATCACAAAAATATGCAATAGAAAACTTCCTAGATTTTAAAATGACAGAAGAAAAAGAGGTATCCATGCAAGTCCATGACTATCATTTATTGATAAATGATTTGAAAAATGAAGAAATAATTTTTCCTGAAACTTTTGTGGCTGGTTGTTTAATTGAGAAACTTTCAGATTCATGGAGAGATTATAAGAATAGTATGAAACATAAGCGGAAGCAAATGAGCTTAGAAGATGTGATAGTACATATTAGGATTGAGGAGACGAATAGGCTTAGAGATAAAGTCGATAAGGCCAAGTAATTGACATCCAAGGCTAATGTTTTGAAAACCAAATGGCTCCTCCTCAACCTAAGAACAAGAAACCGTAGAGTTTTAAGGACAATAGTAAGAAATTGTTTAACAACAAAAACCCCAACGCTTTCAAAAAGAAAGGACACTGTTTTGTGTGTGGGAAAACTAGACATTTTGCTAGCCAATGCAGATATAGAAAAACTGGAGACAACAAAAATTCTCCTAAAGCCAATCTGGCTAAGGGAGATGATGTTATTGCTGCTGTGGTTGTCTCAAAAGTGAACATGATTGTTGAAAAGAAAGAATGGATAATTGATTCTGGGGCCACAAAGCATATTTGTGAAGATATAAATTCTTTCTATGAATATATACCAGTTCGAGATGGAGAAGAATGTGTTTACCTTGGTGATTCCCGCTCTACTCCTGTTATGGGAAAGAGGAAAATTCTTCTCAAACTTACTTTTGGGAAAACCCTCTCACTGAGTAATGTTTTACATGTTCCAAACATTCGATATAATCTTGTAGAGGTGAGCGGTTCCGGGTACTCTGTATTTTTCGGGGGAACCGGAACCGAAATCGAAACCACACAGTGCAGGTTCTTAAATTCAAGGAACCGAAACCTAAAATGCAGGTTCCGGTTCCTTTCCCAAGTACCCTATAAAAAATTAATTACCCCCCTATTAGTTTAAAAATGACAAAAATACCTTAAAAGTTTACAAATACACCCCTAACAAATTTTGATTACTCATTCATTTGTGTCCAATGTAACTCATAAATCCTCTAATCTCCAGGCAACACTTGAATTCAATCAATTCATCACAATCACATAAAATTTCTCAATCCAAACCAAGACACAAACAATATTCGAGGGAACCGAAACCGAAACCAAAACCGAAACCGCACAGTGCAGGTTCTTAAATTCAAGGAACCGAAACCTAAAATGCAGGTTCCGGTTCCTTTCCCAAGTACATAAAAAATTAAACCCCCCTATTAGTTTAAAAGACAAAAATACCTTAAAAGTTTACAAAACACCCCTAAACAAATTTTGATTACTCATTCATTTGTGTCCAATGTAACTCATAAATCCTCTAATCTCCAGGCAACACTTGAACAATCAATTATACAATTCACATAAAATTCTCAATCAAAACCAGGACACAAACAATTATTCATCTGTAAATTGTTAATTTAATGTTATAATGTTAATTTAAGTTATAAAATGTTTAATGTTTATAATGTAATATTAATAATAATAATAAAAGAATGTATTTATAATGTATATAATAAGTAAGTAAGAATTCATAGTATACATGTATAATATATGTATAATTAATTAATTCAATTATTTAATAAATAATTGTACTAATGTTTATAAGTAAGGTTATTAATTATAAGTAATCATACTATAAATTTATAATGTAATGTTACAATTAATTAGATTTTAACCATTAATTAAGTATATAATGACAATATAGTAAATTAATAATGTTTATAATGTAATGTTATAAATTTATAACTAATTAAGTAATCATTTAAATATGTTGTATGCTATAATAATTAAGTGATCATAATATAATGTAATGTAATAAGTTATAATTAAGTAAATAATTTAATTAAGTAATCATTTGTTTATAATATAATGTTACAATTATTAAGTATCTATTAAAATTTATAATGTAATGTTATATGTTATAATTAATAAATTTCTAATCATTTAATTAAGTATGTGCTAATGTTTATGTAGTAAATTACTAATTTATAAATAATGTCATAATCAATTAAGTAATCATTTAATTATATAATGTTAATTAATTATAATGCATACTATAATGTAATGTTATAATGAATTAAGTAATCAGCATATAGTTCTATAATTTAATATTGTGATTAATTAAATTTTTAATCATTTAATTTAATACTAATGTTATGATGGAATGTATAATTGATTAAGTAATCTATATATAATCTATAATGGAATGCTATAATGATTAAGTAATCATACTTAACTCTATAATGAATGTTATAATTAATTAAAATTTTAATCATTTAATTAAGTAATGTAATAATATAGTAAATTACTAATGTTTATAATATAATGTTTAAATTATAACTAATTAGTATCATTTAACAATGTAATGCATAATTAATTAAGTGATATAATATTAGTAAGTAATAAAATACTATAATTAATTTTAATTAAATAATTATTTAATTATAATATAATGCTTAATTAATTAAATTTCTAATCATTTAAAAAGTTAATCATTTTTTATATGTAATGTTTAATATGTTTATAATATAATATCATAATCATTAAATAATCAGTAATTTATGTAATGTTATATATTAATATGTAATATACTATATGAAAAAAAATCATACTATAAATCTTTAATGAATATTATAATTAATTTGTATAATAGAATTGTTATAATTAATTAAAGTAATTTAATTCTTAATGTAATGTTACAATTAATTAAGTAATCATACTATAAATTTTAAATGTAATGTTATAATTAATTAAATTTTTAATCATTAATTAAGTAATGTAATAATGTAGTAAATACTAATGTTTATAATGTAATGTTATAATTTATAATAATAAGTATAATTAACTATGTTAGCTATAATTATTAAGTGATCATAATATAATGTAATGCATAAGTTATAATTTAATTAAGTAATTATTTAACTAATGTAAGCTAATTAATTTAAATTTCTAATCATTTAATTAAGTATCATTTGTTTATAGTAATATTACATTAATGTTTTAATATAATGTCATAATCAATAAATAATTATCTAATTATGTAATGTTATAATTATTAGTAATCATACTATAATGAAATATCAATGAATTAAGTAATCATTCATAAATCTTTAATATAATTTATAATAATTTGTTTATAATAGAATGTTATAATTAATTAAGTAATCATTTAATTAATTTTACATTAATTAAATAATCATGTTGTAAATTTATAATATAATGTTAATAATTAATATCTAATCATTTAATTAAGTATGTGAATGTTATATTGTTATTAGTAATACTATTTATTAAATTAATGTCATAATCAATTAAGTAATCATTTTATTATGTAATATTATAATTAATTATGTGATCATACTATAATGTAATGTTATAATGAATTAAGTAATCAAACTATAAATCTTAATGTAATATTATAATTAATTAAATTTTAATCATTTAATTAAGTATTGTACTAATGTTGTAATGAAATGTTATAATTAAATAATTAAGTAATATACTAAATCTATAATGTAATGCTATTAAATAAATCTAATATAAATAAGTAATAACGTAATTAAACAATTAATAAGTATATTTATATCAATTAATTTGTAAAATAATTATCTACAAATCAATTCATGAATGCTATAATTAACTATACTATAAATCAATTAAATAATGCATAAAATATAATTAATTAAGTAATCATTTAACTATAATGTAATGTTATAATTGATTAAGTGTGATATTTAACAGTAATTAAATTATTAATGTTTATCAATTTGCCATTATAATAATTAATTGCTAATTTACTATAGATATACTAGAACTTGATAATAAAGTAAATAAAAACTAAATATATTATTCATCAAATATACTATTTATTCAAAAAAGGATCTTTTATAAATTAAAACAGTTTAATTGGATCTAATTCCAATTATACACTAAATAATCAAAACTTTAATATTAATATATTATAATTATTAAAGTTTTTTATGTAGTTTATATGTAATAAGTCATTGTAATTTATTTATTAGGTTATTCAAAAAATTTAACTTTTTCTATTTTAAATTTTTTTAATAAAATAATGAAACCCCCATTATTCACAAATATGTCATTGGAGCCCAGGTTCCAAAAACTGTTCCAAAAATCGGTTCCAAATCGGGTACCCGCTACGATTCTAAGCAGGTTTCAAACTGGGTACCCGTTTCAGATTCTTTTTCAGTTCGGTTCCAGTTCCTCCACACATAGAACCGGAACTGAACCGCCCAACAAGTGTCAGTTCCAATAAAATGGAACCGGAACCTACTCGTACAGTGCCGGTTTCGGGTAAGTTTCGGTTATACCCGCTACCCGTGCTTGTATCTGTTTATGTATTGGGAAAGGCTGGAGTGAAAGTCTCTTTTGAGGGTGACAAAATTGTAATGTCCAAGAATGGGGCTTTTGTTGGGAAGGGGTATTGTTCTAGAGAGTTACTTAAACTCAATGTACTTAATATTATTATGAATGAAAATGCATCTTCTTCTGCTTATGTTATTGATTCAATAGATTTATGGCATGGTAGATTAGGTCATGTGAATAATAGTTATCTGAAAAAGATGAAAGAACTTGGTTTATTATCAAATGTCAATATTTCAAATATTGATAAATGTGTGTGTGTGTGGAATCTAAATCCACTAAAAAGACTTGTAAACCAGTTCTAGAACGAGAAAATGAGCTTTTTGGTTTAATTCACAATGATCTTGGAGATTTGAAACAAACCATGACCAGAGGAGGAAAAAAGTTTTATATAACTTTTATTGATGATTACTCTAGATTTACTAGAGTATACTTATTGAGAAGTAAAGATGTAGCAATTAAAATGTTCTCAACATATAAAAATGAAGTTGAAAATCAACTTAATAAGAAAATTAAAAGGTTAAGAACAGATAGAGGAGGTGAATATGAGTCAAAAGACTTTGATTCTTTTTGTAGAGATCATGGTATTATACATGAGACAACACCTCCTTATTCTCCACAGTCTAATGGAGTTGCTGAGAGGAAAAACAAAACTTTAAAAGAAATGGTGAATGCTATGTTGATTAGTTCTGGAGCACCTTTTAATTTGTGGGGGGAAGCGATGCTTTCCGCTTGTTACATACAAAACATAATTCCTTTTAAGAAAACAGGCAAAACACCATATGAACTCTGGAAAGGTCATGTACCTAACCTGAAATATTTTAAAGTGTAGGGGTGTTTTCCTAAAGTCCTAATTCCTGAACCTAAAAAGAAAAGGTTAGGACCCAAGACTGTTGATTGTATGTTTGTAGGTTATGCTCAAAAGAGTGCTGCTTATAGATTCATGGTAATAAAGCAAGAGGTTGGTTTGTATGATGCAAACACAATCATTGAATCTAAAAACGCAGATTTTTTTGAGAATGTTTATCCTAAGAAAATTAATTGTGAAAAGGCTTTACCTCAAAATGAAACTTTTGAGAGTTCCCCTCAAAATGAAACTCTTTGGAATTCTTCTGAAAGTTCAGCGTTAGAAATAAGGAGAAGTAAGAGAGTTAGAAAAGCCAAAAGTTTTGGTGATGATTACTATGTCTTTCTTACAGAGAATGATCCTTAGACTTATGAGGAAGCAATGACTTCTCGAGATACATCCCTTTGGAAAGATGTAGTAAATAATGAAATTGAGTCCATTATGAGTAATCATACATGGGAAGTAGTTAATTTGCCTCCAGGAACTAAATCAATAGGGTGCAAATGGATATTTAAAAAGAAATTAAAGAGCGATGGATCAATTGATAAATACAAGGCAAGATTGGTTGCCAAAGGTTATACACAAAAGAAAGATATAGATTATTTTGACACTTATGCTCCTGTAACAAGAATAGCATCAATTAGAGTGTAATTGCTTTAGCTGCAATTTACAAATTACATATACATCAAATGGATGTAAAGACAGCTTTTTTTAATGGAGACCTAGATGAAGAAATTTATATAAAACAACCAGAGGGTTGTGTTATCCCAGGTAATGAGCATAAAGTGTGCAAATTGGTAAAGTCTCTTTATGGACTTAAACAAGCACCAAAACAATGGCGTGAGATGTTTGACCAAGTGTTAGTCTCAAATGGTTATACAATTAATGACTTAGATAAATGTGTATATTCTAAATTATTTGAAGACAACACTTATGTGATAATATGTCTCTACGTTGATGACATGTTAATATTTAGTGCTAATATGGATGTGATAATTAAAACTAAAGAGTTTCTTGCCTCAAATTTTGATATGAAAGATATGGGAGAGGCAAATGTTATTCTTGGGATTAAAATCATTAAGATAAATGATGGTCTTAAGTTATCACAATAACACTATGTTGAAAATTTCTTAACAAAATTTGGGTATTTAGACAGTAAATCCGTCTCAACTCCTTATGATGGAAATACTCAACTCAAAAAAAATACACAACACAATGTGAGTCAAAATAGATATGCCCAAATCATTGATAGCCTTATGTACTTAATGAATAGTACAAGGCCTGATATTGCTTATGTTGTCACTAGATTGAGTAGGTATACTCATAATCCTGATAAAAGTCATTGGATAGCATTAGACAGAGTTGCTAGATATTTGAAGGGCACCATTGATTATGGGCTAACGCTTGCATGGAAGTACACCACTTGTATTAGAAGGATATTCCGATGCCAATTGGATATCAGATTCAGATGAAATAAAATCCACAAGTAATTATATCTTTACACTTGGTGGAGTTGTTGTGTCATGGAAGTCTTCCAAACAAACTTGCATAGCTCGGTCTACCATGGAGTCTAAGCTTATCGCCTAAGAAATTGCCTGTTCTAAAGTTGAGTGGTTAAGGAATTTCTTAGCAGATCTTTCCATTGAAACTCACCCTCCTGTTTCAGTATCAATCCATTGTGATTGTCAGGCCGCAATAGCGAGAGCAAAGAGCAAAATTTATAATAGGAAAAACAGACATATCTGGATAAGACATACCATTATAAAGCAGCTGCTAGAATCTGGGGTAGTGAACCTAGATTTTGTGAAGTCAGAGTTAAATTTGGCCGATCCTCTGACTAGATCACTAAGTAGGAGGTTAATGGAATACACTTCGAGAGGGATGGGACTTATGCCCAAAGCATAAGGCAAGAGTGATGGTAACTCTACCTATGTGATTGGAGATCCCAAGAAGTAGGTTCATAAGGGTAATAACAAGTCACTTGTTGTTTTGATAAGTATTATCGAATTTTATATAGAAAGTGCTCCCTATGGCGAGATAATATTGATTACAGTGAATAAGGTTGAGTAGAATTAATCTTAATGAAATCCATAGCCAATATAAATGGTGGTGTGAAAAACTGCAATTCACACCTTATGGAGGTTCACCTATGTGAGTGTGGATTTGGGTCGATTCCTATGAGAGCTTAGGCAGGCATCTCTACAGCACTCATGAAATCCAGGCTAGCACAGGGCCATAAAGTGCTAAACCGCAAAACAATATACAATATTGAGAATTTAGTGTGTGGAACTAATCCTCTGAATTACATAAAGAATTAATTGCTTTTGGACTGTTATGTGTTAAAAGCAATTGAATATTGCTTTTTGGACTATTATGTATTAAAAGCAATTGAATTGTTCCAAGTTATTGCAATTCAAATCATTCTTGGGCAGTTATGGTTTTAAAAGCAATTGATTGACTTCGGTTACAACAAGAATGAGTTAAGGGAAAACGGGCACATTTTCAAGTATAAAAATGGGTGGTTTTCTCATTTGAAGAATAAAATTTTTCACTTGAAAAATCCTTGTTTCCTCTGTGTTTTTTAACTTTCCAGCTCTCCTTCCCCACTGTTACTTTTCCTTATATTGTTCTAAATCTCTATTAGAGTGTGCATTCTAAAAGGAGATTCGTCATTGTATCCTGATCTTCCAGTGGAGGCGAAATTTTGATTTTAAGGACAGTGCTTTTGCATGCCTTGATGCTGTTGTCTTGCTGCTATTTCACTACTGTGTTTGTTGCTGTTTCACTACTATATTGTTGCTGTTTTGCTGCTGTCTCCCTACTATTCTTACTGTTGTTTTCCTACTGTCCTCTTACTGTTTTCCTATTGTTTCACTGTTGTTCTTTCACTGTTTTGTTGTTGTCTCTCTGCTGTTTTTCCTGTGGTTCTCTTGCTATTTTCCTGTCGTTTCACTGTTGTTCTTCTGCTATTTCGTTACTGTTGTTTCACTGGTTTGCTGCTGCTATTTTGCTACCAATTTTATTATTAAATTCCAACAAAAGTTAGTCGGAACTAAGCTTTATGATGGTTCTTGAGGGTAAGAACATTGAGAGCTAAAGCTACAGGTTGTATCCGAATGAATAATGAGAGGTTTGACTCCTGTTTATATAGTGAGCCAAGGAGGCTTGAGTCCTTCTAAAACTTTGAGTCCTACTTGGTATGAGAGTTCGAATTAGGAAGGAACTCTTGTTACTTGCCTTTATCGGTTTAGGAATACAAATTCATGTAAGATTCATGATCTTGAATGAATTGGGAAGTAAATAGGATTAAAATTCCTATTTTGGGATGAATGTGGGCTAATGGGCTAGCACCTGATTTAGCTTACTCTTGTAGAAAAGCCCACCTCATGGTGCAACCCAAACCGTAAGTTGGCTCAGTTTGTAGGGTGGCCTCGACCGTAGAGAGGCCCAACTCGCAAAGTAGCCCAGTCGTGGAGAGGGCTGACTTGTAATGTGGTCTAACTCGTAGAATGGGCCGACTCATAGCGTGAACCTTCTTACAAAGTGGGTCATCCCATATAATGGTCAATTCACAAGATAGATTTAAGCGTAGGTCCAACCAGAATTGAGCTAAGACACTAGACCGTATTTAGTATGTATTTCATTGTTGGGCTTGACAAGGTCCAGTACGATTTGTGGCCCATACAATAAAAGACTTGAAACCTTAAAAAGTATTATACATTTGTGTCAAAATATTAAGAAATATTGATGAAGAATGACAATTACAAGGCATAGTAGTATATATATTTGAAGGCAACATAAAATAAACATTGATACAATTGTTCTCATTTGAAATGATAGTAATCTTTTAGACTTCAAAAAATTGTGCATAAGATTTGATTTTGCTAGCTAATGTTGTTATAAAAGCGTAGTTTTAATGGCCAAAAATCAATAGGACTTCAATTCTTTTTGCTTCATCTTCATGAAAGAAACAAAAAGCATATACATGGGATGTTACAACTTTCTTACATGGTTCAATGTCATGGAATTTCAAATAACTTGAGCCCTATGTTGGGGAAATTATATGTAACTTTTGTAGTTATTTCATTTGTGAGTATTAATTATTCTTGGTTATTTTCTTTTCCAAAATGGAATGTACAATCTTGTGTTTCTTGGTTGAGGAAAATATAATGGATTCAAAAACTTTTATAATGGATTCTAAAATCATTTTGCGTTGACTCTATTTAACACACTTGTAAAACTAAATATTCCAAACATTTAAATTAGCCAAAAAATTTGGGGCCCTGCAGTAATTGACCAACTCTCCAAACTATATATATATATATATATCCATCAAATGACAACTTTCTAATATTACCCTAATGTAAAACCTAACATTTCTTCACATTTCTCTCTTTTTCCAACAAAAAAAAAAAAAAAAAAAAAAAAATTCTTTGGAATCTTTTTGGATTTTAAAAATCCAATAACTTATTGGTCATTAATATGGTAAATGTTGATTAAAAAGACCATTTTGCTTGCAACATTACCACTTTCGAATGTTCTTTGTTGGGGAGAATGAACTGAATTTGTTAGTATAAACTGTTATGAATTAGGATAAATGTTAGGGTTTAGGATTAAGTTTTAAAAGTTTTATAACTTTGATGGATCTCTTTAATGTGTTTGTCCCTGTTTTTAATAAGGGGTGAGCACGGGTAGCGGGTAGAACCGGAACTGGAACCTACTCAGAACCGGCACTGTGCGGGTAGGTTCCGATTCCATTTTATTGGAACCGACACTGTGCGGTTTCAGTTCCGGTTCTTATGTGTGGAGGAACCGGAACCTGAAAAAAGAATTTGAACCGGGTACCCAGTTTGGAACCTGCTTGGAACCTGTAGCGAGTACCCGATTTGGAACCTGTTTGGAACCTGTTTTGGAACCTGGGCTCCAATGAAATATTTGTGAATAATGGGGGGTTTCATTATTTTATATATAAACATTTAAAATAGAAAAAGTTAATTTTTTTTAATAACCTAATTAAATAAATATACAATGATACTGGGCTCCAATGAAATATTTGTGAATAATGGGGGGTTTTATTATTTTATATATAAAAAATTTAAAATAGAAAAAGTTAAAATTTTTGGATAACTTAATTAAATAAATATACAATGATACTTATTACATATAAACTATACCATATTAAAAACTTTAATATATTATAATATATTAATATTAAAGTTTTGATTAGTTAAGAGTATAATTTGAATTATGATCCAATTAAAAGTGTTTTAATGTTATGAAAAGAGTCATTTTTGAATAAAATAGTATATTTGATTGAATAATAATATATTTAGTTATTTACTTCAATTATCAAGTTCTAAGTATATCTATAGTAAATTAGCACATTAATTATTATATATAAATTGATAAACATTAATAAATTTAATTATTAGTTAAATATCACACTTAATCTATTATAACATTACATTCTTATAGTTAATGATTATTATTAATTATAATTTTATAACATTACTTAATTTATTTATAGTATAATTAATTATAATTTTATACATTACTTATTGATTTATATTAATTAATTATAGCATACTTAATTGATTATAGTATATTAATTATAGCATTACATTAATTGATACTACTTAATTAATTGACTTATAATATTAAGTATATTAACTTAATTAATATTAGAAATTTTTTTATAGCATTACATTATAGATTTATAGTATAATTAGTTATTACTTAATTAATTATAACATTTCATTACAAACTTAGTAGTACAATACTTAATTTAATTATTTATTATTTAATTATAATATAACATTAAAGATTTATAGTAGATTACTTAATTCATATAACATTACATTATAGTATGATCACATAATTAATTATAACATTATATAATTAAATGATTACTTAATTGATTATGACATTATATTAACACTTAGTAATTACTATTTTACTACATAAATAGCACAATACTTAATTAAATGATTAGATATTCAATTAATTATAACATTACATTATAAATTTACAGTACGATTGCTTAATTAATTGTAAAATTAATTAATGATACTAATTAATTATACATTCTATTATAACAAATATTATAATATTTATTAAAGATTTATAATATGATTACTAATTCATTGTAACATTTCATTATAGTATGATTACTAATTAGATGATTATTTAATTGATTAGAGATTATATTATAACATTAATTATATTAACATTATAAACAAATGATTACTTAATTAATGACTAGAAATTTAATTAATTATGTATTACATTATTTAAATAATTATTTATTAATTATACACTTATTACATTACATTATATTATGATCACTTAATTAATTATAGCATTACATAGTTAAATGATTACTTTAGTTATAAATTTATAACATTACATTATAACCATTAGTATTTACTACATATTACATTACTTAATTAATGATTAAAATTTATTAATATACATACATTATAGAGTTATAGTATGATTACTTAATCAATTATAACATTCTATATAGATTATAGTATGATATTTAATCAATTATAACATTTCATTATAAACATTAGTATATTAATAAATGATTAGAAATTAAATTAATTACAATATTAATTATAGATTTATAGTATGATTACTTAATTCATTATAACATTACATTATAGTATCATCACATAATTAATTATAACATTATATAATTAATGATTACTTATTGATTATGACATTATATTGTAAACATTAGTAATTTACTACATAAACATTAGCACATACTAATTAAATGATTAGAAATTTAATTATTGTAACATATTACATTACATTAAATTTATAGTACGATTACTAATTAATTGTAACATTACATTATAAACAAATGATACTTATTAAATTATTATGTAATTAATTATAACATTATTACATTATATATATATGATCATTTAATTATATAACATTACATAGTTAAATGATTACTTATTAGTTATAAATTTATAACATTACATTATAAACATTATTAATTTACTACATTGTCATTAGTATTCTTAATTAAATGGTTAAAAAATCTAATTATTTGTAACATACATTAAATTTATAGTATGATTACTTCTTAATTATAACATTACATTATAAACATTAGTAATAATTATTAATTAATTAGAAATTTAATTAATTATAACGTTATATTATACATGTATGTATGATTACTTACTTACTTAATTATAACATTACATTATAATTAAATAATTACTAATTAATTACAACATTATTATATTACATTATAAACATTAACATTTATCCATTAAATTAACAATTTACAGAATAATTGTTTGTGTCTTGGTTTTGATTGAGAAATTTTAGTGAATTGTGATGAATTGATTGAATTCAAGTGTTGCCTAGAGATTAGAGGATTTTGAGTTACATTGGACACAAATGATGAGTAATCAATTTTTTTAGGGGTATTTGTAAACTTTTAAGGTATTTTTATCATTTTTAAACTAATAGGGGGGTAATTGATTTTTTTAGGATACCTGGAAAGGAACGGAACCTGCATTTTAGTGTTCGATTCCTTGAATTTAACTTGCACTGTGTGGTTCCGGTTCCTTTTTTTTGGGAACCTGCGTTATGCTGTTTCGGTTCTCCCGAAAAATAGGGTACCCGGAACCGCTCACCCCAGTTTTTTAAGATGTTGTTGTGGGTGTTGTTGTGAATGACTCCATTTGAAGAGGTTAGATTAATTTGGATTGATTTGCTTCTACTATATTACTTAGCGTGTTTTCCTGATTCGCGTGAATTTTTACGCTAGTTGAAAAGTTCACACTAACCGAAGAAAAAATCACACTGATTGAGGGAAAAAAAAAAAAAATTCACACTTACCCAAGAAAAAATCACGCTATCACAGGAAAAAATCACATTAACCCAAGGAAATCATGTTAACTCAAGGAAATGTGTTTGTTTTGTTTTTCTAAGTGTTGGAGGGTTAGTGACAATGGTATTAGGATTTAAATGAATAAGTTGATTAAAACTATACGGTGAGAAAGTTGGTTAATTAAAGCGCGCCCAATTTTTGGCTAAATTAATAATACCAGAAAAATTGATATACTTATTTTTAGAAAGATCTCACAATGACATTCAAGTTTAGATTAATGCTTTAAACTAAAGGTTATCAAAGAAGATTTATAAACTGATCATGAAGTTGCAAGGAATATTACAATAAATAAAATGAGTCAAAGAAAATTATTTTGTACGGAGCTTTTTTTTTTTCAAAGAAGGTAAAGGCATCAAATTTTGCTTCTTTTTATCGAAGTTGTCATATGCTTCTTTATTCCAAAACTTTGTTTCATTGTTTTGTGAAAGAACTAAATCTTACACAAAGTGAAGCATGGAGCTTCTTGGCTTTTTATTCTTATTAGGATAAGCTAGTGAAGCACTATATAGTGTGTTCTTTTTCAGTAATACTAGGCTTACACCACCATCTCACACACAAAAGCCACGCAATTCCCCCCCAAATTACAAAAAATAAAATTTAAAAAAAACCCAAAATTTCGTTTGCCCCTAAATCTAATCCCCTGAATCCACTCTCTCCCAAACAAATTATCTGAATCAAACTCTCTTCTTCCCCTAAATTAGAAATCTCTCTCAAAGCCAAAAATTTCAATTATCAATTTACCTAAAACAACCCCAAACCGATCTCAGTTTCTCCAACATTTCAACTCTCACTGTACCTAAAACAAACCCCAAATCAATCATAGTTTCTCCAAAATACAAACACTAAAATCTCTCTCCAATTTTCCTTTAAAGATTAGGAAGAGAGCCAATGATCAATCAGTTTCTAATTTCTTGGAAATAAATCAGAAAAAGAAACAGTTAGCACGTTCCATCATTCTGCTCATTCTCCGTGAGAAGGTATGCTTTGTATTTTTGGCTTGTAAGATTTGATTAGAAAGGAAGAGATTGAGAAGTTTAGGCTGTAAGATTTGAGTAACAGCAATATCTTATGTAGATTTTATCAAGTTTGGGCTTTGGCAATATAAGTTTTTTTTCTAAATTAACTTAGAGTTAAAGACGCAACTCTTACCCAATAGAGATTTGAAAGTCCCATGCCTTGATAATGAATCGACATTCATTCAGTGGAGCTGGAAGAGAAGGTTCTTTGTCTTGTTTTATCAAGACATCATTATCTTGCTTTAGCCTATAGTTTCCTGGGTTCAATTATATTTGAATACCAAATGTCTTTATCTTATCTAGTAAGCGAAAATTCAGTTCTAAAAGTTCATCATTTCAGGAACCAGTTTTTACTTAAGCCAGAAACAATGATATGGCAATTACAAATAGATATCACCTAATGTTGAACTCCAGAACATGCTAAGTCCTTCAAAGTATATAAGCTATAGCAACAAGAGTTCAGTAAATTGAATCTGGAGTATGTTATCTAAATAAGTTTGGAATGCCTAGAATGACAATATGTAATTGATCAAGTTTTCTAGAGATTGATATGAAGACCCTCCTTGCTTATGAATTCATGGAATTGATTTATTGTTTATGTCATGTTTGATTCCCCCTTGTACATGCCTGCCTAAAGTTTGAAGATCAATGCAATATATGAAGTCTCTTTTGTTTAGAGATTACGTGTTTTGGAATTTTGGTTCAGTTTGCATGGCAATTAAAAGGATAACAACAAAATAGAATGAACTTAAATAATTATCATAAGTGCACTATTGTTTTTTAATGTAGCCCCCCTCCTTTTTATTTATTTATTTATTTTTTCTTGGTTGTAGCTCAAAATCCAATTGGTTGAAATTGTTGTTGACATGCTTTAGTATAGGTTTTATTGTTTACATTAAAAGTTTTTGTATGTGCAGACTTCTTAATTGAGCATGCCACCACCACCAATCACAACCGTTTTACACATCCAGTGTCTCTTGCAGCACGACCAATTCAAACCGCACCACTACTGTAAACGGTCGGTGTTTGCTTATCCTCTTCCACCACCACTTTAAAGATGGAGGAGTGTAACTTGAAAAAAGCAGAGAACCATTCCTCTCAATTCAATATGGTGGAGGTAAGTTTGTCTTTGTAATCTCTTTTTTATCATTAATATGATTGTAATTCCTTTAATGGTATTATTTCTACCTTTTTTTAGTATTATTGTATTCTAATTTTAGGCTATTATAATTTCAATATATTAGGATAATGATTTTCAAGAAATGGAAGATAACAGAAGTCTAGAAGAGGAATGCAAACCTGAACCTGGAATGTTTTATGAATCGTTTGGTAAGTTTGTCTTTGTAATCTCTTTTTTATTCATTAATAGATTGTACGTAAATTTAAAGGGAAAAAATTGCTTAACCAAGTGAGTGTCACATCTAATTTTATAACGTTTAAAATATGTTAATAAATGTTATGTACTTATAAATTTAATTTGATTGCAGACTAGGAGTTCCCAATAATCAAAAGAATCAACTGAAGCTGGTGCACATGCGAGTAATGTCCACCCACGTGAAGCAGGAGTCCCTGTATTAAGTCAGGTATGAATCCTTTAGGTTGAACTATGGTTTAGGCTATAAAATTAATGTTGTTGTCTTTTCACTGCCCAGGGTTACAGTGAATTGTCCGTCACTTACAGGCCATCACCTGCAGATGCAAATTATTGATTGAAGCATGGTCTTGCAATATACAGTTGGTGGTACTTCACTTTACTTCTATCACACTCTCTATGTTCTTTCACTTTGCATATGAAGTATGGTTTAGCAATGTCATACCCAGCCTTCTGTCGGCTCGCCCGATGGGCCTAGGCCCAAACCCGAGTGTGAATTCTACTNTACATGATTTATATGATCTTATGTTAAATGATTTAGCATTACATTAAAAGTATATAATAGAGTAAACAACATATTCCCATTCGAGGTTTAGCGAAATCCTAAGTTAATACCCCTAATTGCTTTTATTTCATATTCCTAACGTTAAACTAATACCATTAGTGATTGTCAAAGCTGGTTAAAACCGGTAAGTGAGGTCAAAAAATGAAGGTATGGTTTTGTAAAAGAGGTTGTGCAGAGTCCAATAGTGCTCTCAGAAGTGATTTTGAACTTCGGAATCAATCGAAAAAAATAGCAAAAAATCATTGCTTGAACGTTGCTAACGTCAGCCAGTTTTGCTAACATGAGCCCATCTTTTGTCAAAGAAAGTGTTGTCACACTTTAGTGTGCTAACGTACGTCGCATTACAATGAAAAGTTGAGTATCTATTAAAATAAAGGAAACAAAATTACTTTAAGGGTGAAAATTGAAATAAATAAAATCAAAGGTACTAACTTAGAGTTTTGCTAATCCCCGGTTGAAAATGTGTCATTTTCTCTATATGGTTTAGATCGGACGATGCTAGATTACATGATTTAAATTTTAAATGAAATTACTATTTGGAGGTATAAATATAATGAGTTGAGAATCCCAAATTTAGGTATTTGTATAAGTTGATTATTATTATTTTTTTTTTAATAATATTAGGTTTACATCACCTTCTCACATTATGACACATCATCTGCCACATCAACAAAATGTCACGTCATTTTCCCCCCAAATTCAAAAAAACTCAAAATTTCAATTCCCAACTCACCTAAAACAAACCCCAAATCGATCTCAGTTTCCCCAAAATAACACTAAAATCTCATCCAAAATTTCAGCTCTCAATTTACCTAAAACAAACCCCGAATCGAATCTCAGTTTACCCAAAATACAAACAATAAAATCTCTCTCCAATTTTCCTTTCAAGATTAGCGAACCTGATTCTTTTCGATGCCCACCACCGTTTCCTTCTCTTCGTTTCCTCCAATTGCGTCCCCAACGAGCGTCGCACCTGTATGTGATTATTTCCCGCTTGCTGGGTTCCAAAAAGTCGCATCTATAAAGTTAGGCGTTATTTATATGATTTTAAGCCTAAGTGTGTGCCTTCTTAGGGGAATTAGAACGTTTAACCATTAGTGAAGAAGGTAGGGACTCAATGAAGAAAAGAAATCAATGTCAACATGAATTTTGGCACAGTAGCCAAAGGCTTTAGCTCTTGTAGCTTTATCAGTCTAAAAGGGAATTCCAATACCTTGAGATAATGACTTTAATTTTATTAAAGTTTTTCCCTTTTCCTTGCATAAATTTGGTCAAAGTTTTTGGCTTTTTTAGTGAAAATAATTGATTTTTGATATGTGGGTATGCAGAACGGAAGTTAAAGGTTTGTTTTCTTCACTGTGATGCAAGGATTCAAACTTTTTCAGCCTGCCCAAAACTCAAGTTCAGCTACTCTCCCCTAAGGTATTCTTAAGACCAATTGTATCATTTTAGCTGTTATCTATTATTTGGCGTTAAGAGTAACTTTCCTCTTAGTGTAGTGTAACCGTAACTCATCTCTCCGATGTGATCCCTGTAGCATCTCTCGGCTTATCCAAATTCCATTCATTTTCACAGGTTATTATTTTTTAAAGCTGAAGTTGTTTATCCTTTTGTTTTGCTTTTAGGAAACAGTTTAAAATGAAAGGTAGCTTTACTCAGATAATTTAGTTTTGGTATTCATAGTTTAAAATAAAAGAGTTGGGCAGTGGATTGTACATCTATTTTTGTTGTAAAATGAGATTTTGTGTTGTATATGAAAAAAAAAAAAAGGGCAATGTGTTGGAAGGGAAGAGTGAGTCATGACAATATAAAGATTATGTGTTTTTAGAGATTACGTGTTTTGGAATTTTGGTTTAGTTTGCATGACAACTAAAAGGATAACAACAAAATAGAATGAACTTAGAGAATTATCATAAGTGCAATATTGTTTTTTAATGTAGCACTTTTTTTTTTTTTTTTTTTTTGTTCTTGGTTGTAGCTCAAAATCCAATTGGTTGAAATTGTTGTTGACATGCTTTAATATAGGTTTTATTGTTTACATTAAAAGTTTTTGTATGTGCAGACTTCTTAATTAAGCACGCCACCACCACCAATCACAACCATTTTACACATCCAGTGTCCCTTGCAACACGACCAATTCAAACCACCGCTATTGCAAATGCCCAGTGTTTGCTCATCCTCTTCCACCACCACTTTAAAGATGGAGGAGCGTATTGTTTTTAGCTTTTCTTTTTGGTGACTGGAATTTTATAAATTTGGTGTTAATTCTATCATGGTGGTCCAAGAAATTACTTGGCTGTGGTTGTTGCTTGTGTTGGGTTGGCTAGAGGGTTCGTTTGGGTGTTGGGTTGGAAAGGGTACAAGCAGGTGGAGGGGTTGAGGGCTGCTATGAGTTGGGATAATCCTTTTTGGGAGGCTGGCTTTTTTTTCTGCTGTAGTGGGTGATGTGTCCCATGGCTACGGGTAGTAGCTTGGTTTGGCCTGTTTCCCTTCACTTTTCGTGAGCTGCTGCTGAAGTTTTTAATGGCTGGATTGGGTTTTTGCTTGCTGCAACTGCTTGTTTTGTTAGTCTGGTTTTTTTTAAAGACCTGGCTTCGTTGAAGTCTTGTGCTTAGGCTTCTTTGTTTGTTGTTTTGTACGCATTATTGTTGATAATATCTGTTGACATATTAATTGTTTAATTTGGAGTTTTGCTTCAGTTTGCTTGACAATTACAAGGATAACAAGAAAATGGAATGGTATTGATTCTAATCAAAACAACAAGCTCATTGGAGGAGAGTACTGATATTGATCAAAACAACCAGCTCATCACTTTATTTTCTTGCTACTGTAATGTATGTTGTGTACCAGTTTTTATAATATATGTTGTGTACTTTTTATTTTAAGTTTCATGGCAAAAAAATCCAGCAGGTAATTGAAGTCTTATTATGGTGGAAATAAGAGATTATGAATGCATCATTTAAAGTTTGTAACACTTGTTTTGAATCATCTCTAACTCTCCTATGAATGATCACTTACTATCTTGAGTTAAAAAATCTTCATAAATTTATGACAAGTTACTCAGTGCTTTTGTTTATTGCAAATCAAACCACAAAACATAATATAGTAAGTATTACCACAATTTCAGAAAATTCTTTGCATAATTTAGCTTATTTTATGCATTTAAAAGGGTCTAAAGTCATTTCAGAATTTTCTCTATGATGCTCAAAACAAATTGTCTTTAAATATGCTTCAAAACATGGAAGAAACTCTGCTTCAAAGTTCAAACCACTCAATCAAGCAACAAAATTGAGATAAAAAGGTAAAGAATAAAGAGCGTCAATTTATTTTCAAATAAAAAAATGAATTCATTGATAAAGGTCCCTCTAATCTGTAAAGAGACAAGCTACACTTCGAAAATAAAGCAAGAATAACTAAAGTACAATCAACAAAGATATATTTTTTATTCTTTCCTTAATACAAGAAAACAAAAGGAAGCTTTTCGTAACAATCAAAATTCACTCCTTCAAATCATGCACTTGGAAGCTTGTACAATTTCTCAACCATCTTCCTATACTCTGCGAACGACCCTAAACAAGCAAGGGACGCCGCCTAACAAAAGAAAGTAAGGGAGCCAGAATGTACACTCTTTAAGGGAGCCAGAATGTACACTCTTTACACACCCCTTAAACAGCCAAAAGAAACCATTTAGGGATGGAAAACCAAAAAAGTCTTTACACAGCCAAGAGAACAGCAGTAACCACAACACAAGACCCCAAAAAACACCTAGAACAGGAGCATAAAACTGCCCATAAAACAGCAGCAAAAAATCAACTGGAGAAGTGAATAAGCCATAGCCCCACACTATAAACCAAGCAGCAACATCCAATCAACAACACAGCAGCAAGAATGGACAACCAACAGTAAAAAAGCAGCAAGAACAGCCCCCTACTGGTAAAAAAAAGTGCAGCAGCATGGGAGAAAAGGAGTCTACAGCAACGCACAAAGACCCAGCGCCAACTACCTCAATGCAGCCCTCACCTCCTCCCACAAAGCCAAACACCCTAGCACCAAAAACACCCCCCAACTGCCAGTCCCTCTCACCGGCCACACAAACCACACACAACCCCAAGAGATGGGTCTGCAGTAGCCAAAACACAGGACCCCAAACAAAAAAGTCAACCCACGCACCAGGAGAGAAAAAAAAAAAAACCAAAACAAGATCCCTTCCTCCAGAAACATCTCTACCAAATGCACCATGCAACAAACCAGAAACAAGCCCCACACCCTCCCATTGCCCACCCACCATCCGCACCAATTGGGGAGCAACTTAAAATTTTAATTAAGGTATTTGTCTTAGTGAAAACGTAACTTTCCATTTATGGGTTCTTAATTTTCTCTTCATCCAAACAGAAAATTAGAAGTTAATAAGAAAAAGAAAATTATATATCAGTGTTCTTACCATCAAGGCCATCAGTTCAGACTGCAATCTATTCAATCAAACATATAAAAATGAATAATTAGAAAATCCCAAAAATCCTAAAGGAACTTTTAGAAATAAGCAATCAAATCAACTTAAAAACCCAATTTAAGAACTCAAAGATTCACCTTTGAAAAGGATAGCTTGGTGGGGGTGGAAGATGATAGATTGGTGGCCCGAAATGTGTGGGTTTGTAAAGGATAGCCTGTGGTGGTGGAAGAGGAGTCGCAAATGACAGTGTTGAGTTCAATTTCCATTCTGGGGTTTCAACTGGATTTTGGGAGAGAAATTATTTTTTCTTAGGAAGAGGAGTTGCGCATGACAGTGGTGGAAGACTGATTGTAGGGAAATTTTGAGAGAGATTTCTAATTTAGGGTAAGAAGAGAGTTTGAGTTTTGATTTTGTTTTGAGAGAGAGATTATTTTAGGGGGAATTCAAATTTTTTCTTTTTTTAATAATTTGAAGGGAAGTGATGTGGTATTTTGTTGACGTGGTATTGTCACATCATGAGATGTGAAAAGATGGTGTAAACCTAGTATTATTATTATTATTATTTGTGTGTGTGTGTGTGTCCATTGGCCACGAGATGGGCTGTTTTTTGGAGTTCTTTCTTGATAATACCCAACATCGTCATAACTGACGACGCGCCTCGCAAAACCCTCCAATCCAATCTTTCAACTTTAGCCCTTCTGTAAAATTTCTCTCTCAATTTTTTTTCTATTCAAATGGCTGGATTCCGATTGCCCCCGGAAGATTCTGAGCTTTTTCAGCCGCAGCAGCAGACCCGACCCACGCCCGATCTTGTCTCCGATGATGAGCGCTCAGTTGCGGCGGACTCCTGGTCTATAAAGAGTGAATATGGAAGCACTCTTGACGATGATCAGCGCCATGCCGACGCCGCCGAGGCACTCTCCTCCGGCAACTTCCGTGCTTCCTCTGATTACAAGTAATGCATTTCTTCACTTATTTTATATTTGGTTTACCGAGATAAACGATTTAGGTAACTATAGGGAAATGAATTAGGGTTTTTGGTTTTGTGTTTTTTTTTTTTTTCTTTTTTCCCCTTCTTTAGTGTGAAATGACCTGATGGGAATGTGAAATGTAAGTTTTGCTTATTCTATTTTCATGTTCTTTGAGTAGATAAGCTTAAATTAATGGTAAATAATGTATTTTTGAGATGAATGCTTGAGTCTGCTGAATTTTTTTTTTAAGCGGTTAAGTTGCTTAAATTCTACAATTGGAGAAGGAGCTAAACATAAAGTTTTCTAACGGAAACCTTTAATTTGGTTATTGAATTTTGATTTTAATGTGTTGTGTGTATTCAGTTCTGATAAGGAGGAGCCAGATCCAGATGGAATTACATCAATGCTAGGTCGTCAAAGTTACTGGGATGCTGCATATGCAGATGAGTTGGCAAATTTTCGTGAACATGGCCATTCTGGTGAAGTTTGGTAAGTGGTGATTTAATTATGTAGTCTAGAACTTTTCTGAAGTTATATAAGTATGCTGTACTGATTCTGTCGCCACATTTAATAATTAATAATTTGAGCCTGCTTTGAAGAGGTAAGTTACTGCAAGTAAGAACTTGTCCAAAATAATACAATCTTTATTGTGACAATCATGCATTGGGTGCCATTGGAAGTTGTTATGAAATAATACTGTCTTGTTTCTGGTCTTCAAGGGAACAGTCAAGGGTTTACTCATCATATTGGATGATACATTTGTTTGGCCTTCTCCAAGTAGAGCTTCTAGGAGTCGATCCTTTAGAATTAAAGTTTACATTACATATCTTTTTTTTTTTTTTTTTTTTTTTTTTATAATCTTGGATGTCTAACTACTGGATGCTTACTATGGCTTAAAATTTATTGATTTCTATATCTTTATTATTTAGTGACTTGTCTAAACTAATATTACACAATACCTTCAAAAGGTTATACTTCATTTTCCTGAATCTCGATAATGTTATTCTCAACCAGCATGACTAAGAGTGTTTTTGGCATCACTGAAAATGCTGTCAACTGGTCAAAAGTACTTTTTCAATTTTCTTTTTAATAATTTTTAGCTGAAATAAACTAAGTGCTTTTTGAGATTAAAAAACAAAAACATTTGAAGTGCTATTTATAGAAGCACTTGATTGGTGTTTTCCAGAAAGTACCTTCTACAAAAGCTCTTGTGAACATAATCTTAATAGTTATGGTGGCCGGAAGCATAGAACCGAAGGTTCAAGTTGATACCTTATGGAAATATATCAAGTTTTAAAATAAATCATAAAGTACATTTTTTCTGGGTTCAAGTAATTATGTATTGAATGTTGCTGAAGCTGTCATCTTCTTAAATCTTGATATAATGCATAAATTGGACATGTCACTTAGTTTTTTTGGTAACTCGAATGCTATATTGGTACGTTGCAGGAACTGCAAAAATATAAATAATGTGCTGAACTAGTTTAAGTTAAATTCTGTAAAATCAAGTTTTTACTGTAGAAGTGAGCTTTTATTGAATATTTTCACTTGTTTTTGTTTCGACAATTGGAGTGTAACCACCTTTTGTATTTTAGAAATATATATATATATATATACCTTCCTTCGAACTTCTACACAGTGGATGATGACCACAAAAATATTTTATAAACTCCAGTAAAAGAGAATAGAGCTTCAAAATCTGAGAATTTTTTCTCAGTATTCATCAGTACTATGTTTTTTGTAATATATCTTTGTGATTGTTTTCTCCTTTTTCATTAGGTTTGGAGCCGATGTCATGGATGTTGTTGCTTCTTGGACAAAAAGTTTGTGCATTGAAATATCTCTAGGTCACATGCCGAATCCTGGTGATGATTTCAAGTCTGAGCCTGTCGAAGAGAGCGATAAGTACTTGTCTGGTTGGAGTATACTTGATGTTGGGACTGGCAATGGTCTGCTCCTTCAAGAACTTGCTAAGCAGGGGTACACTCTGAGATTTTGCCTATAGTTCTGGTATTATGTGCTATATTAATCTAAGAAATTTAAAATTTAATTTAGTATTTTAATTGCAAATATATCTTCATCTACATCATGTTCATTCTTTCTTTATATGGGAACTTAATACACATATGTTGTATGGTTCAGAAGAATATGGCAGGAGTTTTAAGATATGAGCTAACGAGTTATCATCTAGGATATAATTTGGTTTGTGCATGGATGCATATTATCTTGTGCATTGCCCTAATGAAGTAAACATGAGTGAATGAATGTGTAAAGGCTTAAAATGAGGCATTTTAAAAGTTCACATATCCCTATATTTTATTTGATGCTCTCTGTATGTTTGGAGATCTGCGTAAATATAATCTGAAAATTTCCTTATGTGAGACCCAGGGGAGTTAATAAGCATCTTATGATGTTATGGAGATTTTTGAATTTAAAATAACACATTAATTGCCTCCATGGTAACTTGGGTTTGATTAATAAAATAGAATCTTTTCCACACTGGTGTGGCTGGAACCTAAAAAATTACTGTACCATTAATTTGAATTATGTTCCAATTTTTAAGAGTATTGAAACAGAAGTTGGTTATGGCTGGGGAAAGTGAGGAGGGGCTTTGATAAAGCTTTCTTTGAAAAAAGTTGCAAGATACTGGTATGTCTTTGAAGAATTATTAGATTTAAGGTTGACTTTTTATACTGTTGACCAGAAGAATTCTTTATTGTCAATGTTATCACATCCTTATTTATGCAATTTTTTCTAGTTGTGGGTAGATTGTGACATAGAAAGCCAACTATTGTTCTTGATGGTATAATAACATAAAACTATAGAAGCCCAAACTTTAGTAGTATAGTCTTGTTTGGAATTCATACTAAAGACACCAAACCAAAGAATATGACTTTCTCTTACTTCAGTTGTTATTTGTATTTGTTTAGTGGTTTCCTTCTCCTTTCATTTGGGAGACCATGAAACAACTAAGCAACTTTTCACCACATATGTAGATTTTGGAATCCCCAGCTTCTATGTAAAACTCATTTTCTTGTAGGAGTTGGAAATTGAACATACGTTTAGTCTAAGTCTTTCCTTGCATATGTGGGGCGGTATACTATTATATTAGCAGTTAGCCCTGGGGTTCAACTCCCCTTGGGACTACATACTTGGGATATATTTTGACTAGCAAGATTGTAGGATGTGACATAGTCCTCATCTTAAAACTCAATGAATTCGTAACAAAAGGTTGGGAGAGTTTTGGTGTACAAATAAAATAAAGTAACATAGTGGTTGGTTTAAGAATCAAATGTTTGATTTGCATCAAGATGGTTAAAGGGATGGTTGAGCTCATGGACCTTTTTAAAGTTTCATGAATTGTGAAGATGACATAGAATGGCTACCATGGAAACTTCCAGTCTACAGTGGGATGATACCATTACCATGTTTCATTTAGTACAAGTAGGATATTTTTTTGGACTAAATGGTTTAGTGGCAAAAATTTTCCTGCCTTAACTTGTAACTATTAGTCTTATGGGTGTTTTGGTCATTTAATTTTTTGTTAGAACGGGCCACAATGTAGAATATAAATAGCATGGTTGGAGAGAAAGTATCCTATTAAAAATGTTAATTAAAAAAACTGAAATTCAGTCTTATTGTTGCATTTGCTGGAAATGATATTGTTCTAATTTTAAGACATCTTGTGTTCTAATATTCAGGTTCACTGATCTAACTGGAGTTGATTATAGTGAAGATGCAATCAACCTGGCTCAAAGCATTTCTAATCGTGATGGCTTTTCTAATATTAATTTCTTGGTAATGATGAAATTGATAATATTTTTGGACTTGGTTATGACCTACTTCATCTTTAATTCTGCATGAAATCATTTTACATTTGATGTATATCATGGTGATTTATTTATCTAGAAGTGATTGCCTGCCCTGTAAAATGTATAATTGTTCTGGTTTTGTGCGTACTGCTTTACAGACTTGCACTAATATTATAAGATACCCATGTACGTACATGCAGACATGCATAAACACACATTCTGTGAAAACTTGGGTTTCTTGTAAAGTTCTGATTCTTCGTTTCTTACTGCAGTAATTTTTATTAGTGAAGGTAATTTCTTCTTTCTTATTATATTTATGATTTTAAAACAAGAAAAAGAAAAACAGAGCATCTTGTTGGTGAAAAAAAATTGCTTGAGGTGACTATCCATATATTTTTCTTTCACAGTAAATATTGTCATTTCTCAGAAGATATAATAATGCTCGTGTAGTATCACAGACTAGAAGATAACTGCCTAGTAGATCTGGGTTAAGTGTAGAGGGTAATAGGATGCTGACCTTATGGGTTATATAGGACAAACTTATAATATCTGATGTTTTTTAAGTGAGTTCAGTGGTCTTAAACCTGTTGGGTGGTATTCACGAACTGTTTGAATGGGTTCAACGACTATCCATTTTCAGAAATTATAGGAACATTGGTGTTTTATTAACCTTAATTTAATAATCATATGTGCAATAGACGCTTTATTTAAATTTCAACTCTTGTTACTTTGGTTTTCAGGTTGATGATGTTCTCGAAACAAAGCTTGAGAGACAATTTAGGCTTGTCATGGATAAAGGGACTTTAGATGCCATTGGATTGCATCCTGATGGACCCCTCAAAAGGTAACAATATCATCATCTTCCACTTGGTGATGGGCAAATAACTGATTGCTAATTAGCTAACCCTCTCTGTTGTCCCAAAACTTTCAATCTTGCCGTTACTGCTATAATTCACTGAAAAGTGAAAATTATAATAATGTTTTCTTCTCTCAGGATCATGTATTGGGATTCAGTTTCTAAGTTGGTGGCTCCTGGTGGAATATTGGTAAGTACCTGAGCCGATTTCTGAATTCTATTATCTTGGTATTGTCTACTACATTCCTCACTTGTTCTGGTTATTGTGTTGGTGGACTGGTGGTAGGTGATCACATCATGTAACAGTACAAAAGATGAGTTGATACAAGAAGTGCTAAATTTAAACCAAAGAAAGATTGATGTATCCCAGGAACCTGATAACTCAAAAGAACAAGAAGCAAATAGAGAGCCTCCATTTCGATATTTGAATCATGTTCGCACGTACCCAACATTCATGTTTGGTGGAGTAGAGGGATCGCGTGTTGCCACTGTGGCATTTCTTCGGAACTGAGAATCAATTAATCATTGTGTTATGGTGGGTTGTAGTTTTAGGCTTTGTTTTGTTATGGATTGAGTTGGAAGTGTGTGTGCAGAACGGGTGGAACCGTGGAAGTTAACAGTGATGTGTTTGAAAAATGATGAAATTCATTGAATCCTTTGCTATTAAGAACATGCCATTTATTTTCTTCTTTATTCTGTAACATACTGTTTTTTATTCCAGTTCTCATGCATTATATAATTTTAAGTCAACTAAATTCTAAACAAGAAAATATGTAGCAAAAAAAAATTACTTAATCATGCATCATTAGTATTTTAATTATTCTGTTAACAAGGTTTACAACATTATCTTTAGTGAAACTGTGTGCTGTTTCTAAACATAAATATTAGTTTATTTTATTTTATTTACTTCATCAATAATCATAAAAGTAAGAATAATACCCAACCAAGGTTTGGGAAATTAGTTGAGGTGCGTATAAACTGGTCAGATACTCTTGATCGTGTGAAAAAAAAAAAAAAATTATTTATTTACATGATAGGTCACAGGAGAGTAGTGCTATCTCTAATGGAAGGCAATCTGGTTATAAATAAATAAATATGTGAGCATCATAAATTATCTCAACATTTTTTATTACAAAATAATTTTGGTTTTATTTTGCACTTGCTGAATTTTTTTTTATTTTCCTTGGGGCGTTACCAAAATGACTTATTAATAACAATTTAGAACCCAATCAAATTATTATCCCAATTTTAATATTAGGCAAATTGTCCAATTCATGTAAGTTAACAGCTAAGTTTTGTTCAAATAACCCCACTACTTGAGACAAAATTGATGTCTTAATCTTAACTTCATAATGTATTATACAATTTGGAGATGAAAACAAAATTTCGGAGACTTTTTAACAAACTCATTTGGTAATAAAATAAACTTATGTTTACTGAGTCTCTTCATCTTCAAAGATAATATTTTAAAGGGCTAAGTTCGAAGAATTGAAAGACAAAGCATATGTAGATATCACTATTTTAATGTAATGTATATTCTAAGCTATTTGGGGTCAACAATCAATAAATGAAATATCAAAAGATATATTTTTGTCACATCGAAAAAGATATATGATCTGTTTTTATATAAATTATCATATAAAATTAAAAGAACGCGTAAATTCAATCCTAATTCCATAAGTAAGACAGTATACAGCTATTATATAATATGAACAAAAAATGAAGAACTTGAAAATAATGAATGAAATTCTGAAAATATATATCAATACAACTTAATTATCATAGAAAATAATGAATGAAATTGTGATTCTCGGAGTTACAAAAGATTATACATTGTATACAAGTCAACAGAAAAAACTGTAATTTTTCATGACCTAGAGAAATCATTGATTGAGATGAACTAAGATGGAAACAAGGCAAAGGAAAAGTGTGCCACCAATACAAGTGAAGCCAATAGTGCCACCAATCAATCCCACAAGCTCAAAAATCTCTCTCATATCCTTGTGTTTTTTGAGTTTTTTATCATACCCAGATGCATAATTCCATCCATTTTCACATCTGCAACACCTCTCNTAAATCTATGGGTTGGTGTGATTGTCAGCACGTCATCCATCTTCACGTCCCGTTTTCCCTTTTTCCAAGCTGACTTTGCATGACTTGCTGCAGAGAGATGGACGCGTGTAAGCTCCATGTTTATTCGCAGGTCTGACGTGCGCACATTGTCCTGACAGGGGCAGGTTACTCCTGACGTGACTCCTTCCACGTCAGCTCTTTATTTTCCCGTGCATAACACTTTGTATAAATTTCATTACTTGATGAATTCTTTCTGATTTGATTTTATGTAACTTGGGAATATAATACATAGAATAATGTTAGACCCTTTAATAATTGGTAATTATTGAGACTTTGGATGGAAGCAAGAATTAATGAAGAGTCGTATATATTAAGGAGCTGCAAATCTGATTATTTTATTAAACACAACATATATATTCTTCCTACATATAAAATAAGGTGTTTTTTTTTTTTCTGTCATTTTATTTGAAGATTTTTTTAATCAATGTTAATTCACTAAATTACCCTTCACTCCAACAGATTAGTTTAACAAGGCAAAACGACTTACACATACCCAATGTCTGCCAAAACAACAAGTTGGTACTCAAAAGGTTTTGAAACGATAAATAGGTACCTTCTATCATGTTCTATTAGTGATTTTCCTTTAATAATTGTGAAAATACTAAAATGCCCTTGAAAGTTTAATATTTTAGCTTTTTATAAATTTAAAAATTTCTAAAAAAAATCCCCTAGGTTTGCTAATTTGACTAAATATCCCAATATATAAAAATTTTATAAAATAACAAAAACACCCCCGCCACCCGCAGTGCCAGATTCCGGCCACCACCGCCGGAATCTGGCCGGAAAATTGTGTTACGACACAGACCCGTCGGATCTGTGTCGTAACGTGTTGATCTGGCCTTTTTCGGCCTCGATGGCTAGATCTGGCTGGAAAATGCCAGATCGACGTGTTACGACTCAGATCCGATGAGTCTGTGTCGTAACGCGATTTTCCAGCCAGATTCCGGCGGTGGTGGCCTGAATCTGGCACTGCGAGTGGCGGGGGTGTTTTGTTATTTTATAAAATTTTTATATATTGGGGTATTTAGTCAAATTAGCAAACCTATGGGGTTTTTTAGAAATTTTTAAATTTATAAAAAACTAAAATATTAAACTTTCAAGGGCATTTTAGTATTTTCACTATTATCAAATGAAAATACTAATAGAACTTGACAAAAGGTACCTATTTGTTGTTTCAAAACCTCTTAGGTACCAACTTGTCATTTTGGCAAACCTTGGGTATGCGTAAGTTGTTCTGCTGTTTAACAATACGTAAATAATGGGGGTTGTCTATGTAATAATGAAACCAACAGATGCTCACTGATTTGGTGAAACCTACGTTATAATTATATTAATTTGTGTTTGATTACATTTTTCCTTGTAGGTTTACATAAATTGAACCATTTTTTGCAGTCATGAAATGTAAGATTACTCATTTAATTATTTAATCTAATTTTCATAATCTTGATGTACTATGATTAAACTAATTGTCTTCATTAACATGTAACAACAACTACCATGATTCATGCCATTATCAATTCAATAATTTATACTATTATAACCACTTTACATATTATTATAAAATCATCTAAATCACCATCATTATGGAACCCATTTGCCTCAATATTATCAAATTACTCATATCCATTTTACTTGTTTATTTATTTATTTTATACATAGGATTCTTCTAAGTCACATTTATTCACTGCAGAAGCATGATTCGAAGCCTTTTTCTTTTTTTTCTTTTTTCTTTTTTTTTGAATGATTGGGGTATCCATGTCAGTTTATGCATACTTCAATTAATTCTTCGGGATCTTGAAACTATTAGGACTATTCAACGAGGCGAGCGAGGCAAGCAGCTCATGAGCTAGCTCAGCTCGGCTCAAGTACAGCTCATTAACGGCTTGCCTCGTCTAGAATTGAGCCTGGCTCGACTCATTAGGCTTGCGAGCTGAGCCAAGCTTGAATTATTAGGGGCGTTTTAGAAGTTTTATAAAATATGGGGGATTAAACAAAGTTTTCAAAACAAAAAGATTACAAAAATGACAAAGAACCCCCGATGTTAAAATCCCTAAAAACGTAACTAAAACCCTTTGCTGTAAAACCAAACCAAATCAAACTATTTCAGGCAAGTTATCACCATCGGAGTTGGTGGACAGTGCAAGGGAACAAGAAGGAAGAAGGAAAGAAAGGAAGAGAAAATAAGAGAAACAGGAGCCATGAGAGAGAGAGAGAGAGAGAAAGAAAATAAGAGAAAGCAAATGAGTAATAAGAAACAAAAACAGGAGGAAGAGAATACCTTCGAAGTTGGTGGAGAGAAAAAAAAAAGAAAGGAAGATAAAATAAGAGAAATAGGAGAGCCCATGAGAGAGAGAGCGAGAACGAGAGAGAGACGAGAGCGAGCGACCGAGAGCACACCCAATGAATACTAAATTTAGAGCGCGAGACCCGAAGAGAGCAAGTACAGTTCAATATAGAGAGGGGAAAAGAAGAGACTTAGTTAGTAATACGGTACGCAAAAAAAACGTGGTACGGGAGATTTTAACGGTAAATACCTACGGCAAATGGTGAAAAATAGCGTGTATTGTAAAAATTGTCGAAAAATGCGGAACAAGGCAAGAATACGATTCGGATATATACAGGTTTATACGCGACACTTGTCAATAATACGTTTTGAAAAATGCGGCAATAGCAATCTTGGGTTTTTAGCACTTTCCCAAACATCCCAAATTTAATAATCAGGTTTTGGTGACCCAGCAATTTATTTTCGTTTTTTGATTTAAGAGATATTTGAACCACTAACTAAGACTAGTACTTTTAGTCAGTAATTTTATAGACATACGCATAAAATTGGATTCCAATTAGTATGTTTGATTTTCTGCATTTTAGTATGACATTTAATTGGATTCATGCATTCAAAGGTCCGAATAATATAGTGTTATGAAATCTAAAAACAGTTAGCAGAGTGCACATGGGGTTTTACAATTTGCAGGTTGGCGGGGATTGTGGTTGCAAGGTGATGAGATTGTGATTTTCTTCTTCTTCTTAAGTGAATCGCATTTCAAAATCACAAGAGCCGCCAGAATTATTTTTTAGTAATTCTAGCTTTATTCTTTGCAGTTTTGCCTTTACCTTTTGCTTTCATAGATGATCTTTAATTCTTTTCATTGGAACACTACACGCAAAAACAACAAACTAAATGAATATATTCGTTCAAACAGATACCAAATAAACTCTCACAAGCGTGCATCAAACATATGTTCAAACAAATCTTTCATCCACCAATACCAAATCACATCAAGCACACAGCAACTAGACTACGACTCCACACCACACAAACACAAACAAATCACCAAACATACAGATTCACATGCGAGTTAACAAGAGCGAGAAGAAGCTGTCGCTTGCGGCTTGAAGGTGAAGTCTTGGACTATAACAGCTTGGAGAGAGAGTAGAAAAGAAGCGAGAAGAGAGAAAGATCAAACTCAGAGGTCAAAGAGGATGGACGAAAGAAAGCGCTTGAATTGTTGAGATGTTGACGACAACGAGATGAGATGTGGAGGAAGAAGCGAAGAACCGAGGAAGAGGAAGGAGATTTTCTTTAATTTTAGTCAAACCCAACCAAAACGACGTCGTTTTGCCTTAACATTTAATTATTTTTTTGTCTACAAAAATTCGGCAAAAATTCGCGTATAATTCGCGAATTATACGGATAGGGTATATAATTCGCGAATTATACGGCAGCCCTAATAAAATACGTGAATTCGCGTATAAAACGCGAATTTACTAACTAGGATTAGAAGAGAAAGGAAATGAGTAATAAATGAGGGGGAGAAAAAAAAGAAGAGAAATGAAAGAGTAATAAACTAGAGAAAGAAAATCTAAAAAATAAAATATAGGCTTTTTATTGGCTCAAGAGCTATGCTCGAAATCCTCTCCTTTCCTTTATGAGCAGAGCTGAGTCAGGAAATAAGTAATTTGACTCAGCTTGGCTCGAACTTGAATTTCTTCTCCTTTTACGAGCCGAGCTTGTTAAGCTAAAAACTCGGCTCAGCTTTGCTCCAAAACAGCCCTAGAAACTATTAACTACTAAGTAAGAGCTTTAGTGACTACTCCTATTAACAACCGAAAAGAAACTTAAACTTAACGATACTCACTCATCATTATATTACTTATGCGATTAGTATACTTGCTACATATTGTATGTTGTAGGATTGTTAGCTAAGCACTAAGTTTTCTACAGTTTTCAAGTTGGAGCAACCGAAATCTTTTGGATAATTGGGAGCAATTTAACCTATTACTAAAACAAAATTACTAAACTGCAAATTAACTAAGAATGCAAGATGTAAAACACGGATAAAAATCAATTCAATTAAAACGGGTAGGGTTTTGACTTCATTCGGATTTTATGGGTTAAACCTAAAAATTACATTACATTCATATACATATGCATTGGTTGTAAACCAAACTCACTAAGGTGTTAAACATACCTTCTCAGGCTATGTTTCCTATTCTTCCTTTTTAACTTTCCGCACCCAGCAAATTGAAAGTTAACAATTCCAAACTCATTAAGCATAAGAATCTTACAATGATTTCATTAATTCTTGAATCTATCTCTAGCATCCAATACTATAATGGTGATTACCCAAAAAGCCTAACATGATTCATTTCTCAATCTTATCATGTTCATCACAAAAAAAAAACATTAAAACTCACAGCAAACACACAATCAAAGCATAATTATATGAACATAACATGATCAATAATTCAACCCATTAGAAATCCGAATTACAATCAAAACCCTAACCCAAAACGGGTTAGTTCATAGCTAAATTAACACTACAAATAATAAAAACGATAAAAATCAAGTTCAACATAATGCAAAGTAAGAGAGAGAACAAGAAATCTCCCCAAATGATGAATCCCTTGGTTCAAAATCCAATCTTCACCCTCAAATCGATCAATCTCTCGCTGCTAAAATAAAAAACACTCCAAAAGTNCCGCACCCAACAAATTGAAAGTTAACAATTCCAAACTCATTAAGCATAAGAATCCTACAATGATTTCATTAATTCTTGAATCTATCTCTAGCATCCAATACTATAATGGTGATTACCCAAGAAGCCTAACATGATTCATTTCTCAATCTCATCATGTTCATCACAAAAAGCATTAAAACTCAGAGCAAACGCACAATCAAAGCATAATCATATGAACATAACATGATCAATAATTTAACCCATTAGAAATCCGAATTACAATCAAAACCCTAACCTAAAATGGGTTAGTTCATAGCTAAATTAACACTACAAATAATAAAAACGATAATAATCAAGTTCAACATAATGCAAAGTAAGAGAAAGAACAAGAAATCTCCCCAAATGATGAATCCCTTGATTCAAAATCCAATCTTCACCCTCAAATCGATTAATCTCTCGCTGCTAAAATCAAAAACACTCCAAAAGTTGCTAACCCTAATTCCTGGACAACCCTGGGCAAAAAGGTTAAGTGTTTCTTTTATACCTCGCCCTCAATTTCTCAGAAAAAACCCGCACAAAGTAAAACTGTGCGTTTTACAAAACTGAAAATTACAACTGTCGCCATGGCGAAGAAAGATGCAGACTTGTTCGTGTCTGGCGTACTTCGTCGCGGCGAAGCTTCTTGACAAGTTCTGAAATTATAGAACTGCCACTCTGCTTGCATCTTCGCTTGATTCTTCGATTCTTGGTGCTTTCTCTTTGGAACAAGCCTCATCGTGCTTTATCCTGCTTCAGAACTCTCTTAACTTCTGAGTCAAAAACTTCTAATTTTGTCTTTATTTGCTCAAAATGTCCATTTTAACCTGCAACACAAAATATAAAGAATTAAGCAACAATTCAGGTCAAAATGCACCAAAAAGTATCTGAAATCCGAACAAAAAGTCCAATGAAAACTGTATAATCCATGGATTATCAAATACGCCCAAACTAAAGATATGCTCGTCCCCGAGCATATGGTACAAAACCAACGGAAACAAAAACAACAAACAACGAACAAAAGCACAAAAAACACACAACAAAACTAGAAAGTGAACAAAACCAACAAAGCTCAACTCTACAAATGAATTGCCTAGAAATTGCACAAATCTCAAAAGTTGTTGAAAAATTATTAAAAGGAAATGTTCAACACTCCAAGAAGTTATAAGCACTATCGACTGTCTTCCTCAATCGGTCCACCAAGTAGGTGATCCCCACTTCAATCCACATCCCAACTTCCGGGATTATTTTATGCAAAAATGCAAAGTTTATCAAATGGTGGCAGACTCCATAAGCCTAAATATCGAATTACTCTCCACTAATGAGGGCTAAACAGAGATGAGAATCAAAAGGGCTTTAAAAAGGTTGTAACGTTGGGCTCGGGTAGTGGGTTCCAAGAAAAGGATAGGAAAAACAAAGTAAGAGAACTCGGTTTTCCTCATGCTAACACTCCAGTCAAATCGAACTCCACTTCTTTTCAACCAACAATCCACGTGTCCACTTATTTACCACCCTCAAACTCGTATCCTTCTTATTTTTGAAGCCACAAATGCGCGGGGTTAAGGTGTACGTGGCGTTGTTAAACATGAGGTCCCCAAGTACTGCTAGGCAGTTTTTAAGGCGGTTACTGGTTTCCAGCCGGTATACCCTTAAACCCTGCAACAGAATCATTTTTCTTTTCCCTTTTTTTTTTTTTTTTTTTTTTT